>NC_133326.1:503975803-503994686 GCF_042186555.1 Aquarana catesbeiana | reverse complement strand
ATCCCAAACTTTGAACATCTCACAAAGCACTGTTCAATCCATCATCCAAAAATGGAAAGAGTATGGCACAACTGCAAACCTACCGAGACTTGGGCATCCACCTTAGCTGACAGGCCGGGCAAGGAGAGCATTAATCAGAGAAGCAGCCAAGAGGCCCATGGTAACTCTGGAGGAGCTTCAGAGATCCACAGCTCAGGTGGGAGAACAGGACAACAATTATTCGAGCACTCCACAAATCTGGCCTTTATGGAAGAGTGGCAAGAAGAAATCCATTGTTGAAAAAAAGCCACAAGAAGTCCCATTTGCAGTTTGTGAGAAGCCATGTGCGGGACACAGCAAACATGTGAAAGGAGGTGCCCTGGTCACATGAGACCAAAATTGATTTTTTGGCTTAAAAACAAAACGCTATGTGTGGCGGAAAACTAACAATGCACAGCACCCTGAACACACCATCCCCACCATGAAACGTGGTGGCAGCATCATGTTGTGGGGATGCTTTTCTTCAACAGGGACAGTGAAGCTTGTCAGAGTTGATGGGGAGATGGATGGAGCCAAATACAGGGCAATCTTAGAAGAAAACCTTGTTATGCCGCGCACACACGGTCGGACTTTTCGTCTACAAGTCCAACGGACGCTGACGGACTAAAGCTGGTTGGTAATCCGATCGTGTGTGGGCTTCTCCGGACTTTCAACGGACTTTTTCAGCCTCAAATCCGACGGACTTTAGATTTGAAACATGCTTCAAATCTTTCCGACGGACTCGAGTCCGGTCGAAAAATCCGCTCGTCTGTATGCTAGTCTGACGGACAAAAACCCACGCTAGGGCAGCTATTGGCTACTGGCTATCAACTTCCTTATTTTAGTCCGGTGTACGTCATCACGTAAGAATTCGACGGACTTTTGTGTGATCGTGTGTAGGCAAGTCTGTTCGTTAGAAAGTCCGCCGCAAGTCCGTCGAAAGTCTGTCGGACAGGCTGTCGGACTTTTGTAGCTGAAAAGTCCGACCGTGTGTACGCCCCATTAGAGTCTGCAAAAGACTTGGGACTGGGGTGGAAGTTCACCTTCCAGCAGAACGACCCTAAACATACAGCCAGACCTACAATGGAATGGTTTAGATCAAAGCATGTTCATGTGTTAGAATGGCCCAGTCAAAGTCCAGACCTAAATCCAATTGAGAATCTGTGGCAAAACTTGAAAATTGCTGTTCAGACACTCTCCATCCAATCTGACAGAACTTTTCTGCAAAGAAGAATGGGCAAAAATGTCACTCTAGATGTGCAAAGCTAATAGACATACCCATAAAGACTTGCAGCTGTAATTGCAGCAAAAGGTGGTTCTACAAAGCATTGGCTCAGAGGGCTGAATACAAATGCAAGCCACACTTTTCACATATTTATTTGTAAAAAAAAAAATTGAAAACCATTTATCATTTTCCTTCCACTTCACAATTATGTGCCACTTTGTGTTGGTCTGTCACATAAAATCCCAATAAAACACATTTACATTTTTGGTTGTAACATGAAAAAATGTGGGAAATTTCAAGGGGTATGAATACTTTTTCAAGGCACTGTATCTTATGAGTGAGCTGTTGCTCTTCATTGTCCATACTTCAAGCAAGTGATACCACTATGCTCTGTAACTTTGACAGAGAAAACTGCATCCCCCTACCTAGCTGTGCAGGGTAGCAGAGGTGTGTGAATCATAAAAGCAGTGGATTAGAATCCCAAATATTTTGTCAAGCAACACAACTTACATATAGGTGGATCTCAAAAAATTAGAATGTCAACAAAAAGTTAAAAGTGGTGGTAAACCCTGCTTGGTCATTTTTATCTACAGGTAAACCTATAATAAGGCTTACCTGTAGGTAAAATGAAATATCCTAAACGTGCACCGAGATATTCACACTGAATGCAGCCAGTGACATCACTGGCACATGCACTCTGAAGGTCTCGCATACCTTGCTGGAACTTCAGAGCTGAATCCCGGAACCGAGGGCTCCTGTGGCAATGTGCAGAAGTGATGTCATCGTGGCTCCGGCCAATCACATAGCCGGAGCTTGCGAACCCAGGAGAAAGACAGGGGGAACATGTCAGCCCTCTCAGTGGTTACTTTACAGCGCTGGAGGGCTTTGTTTCAAGGTGAGTATTTCCTAATGTGCTAGTATGCAAAGCATACTAGCACATTATGCCATTGTCTTGCAGAATTCTTTTTTTGAACATCCGTGGTTTACAACCGCTTTAATTTATCTCAGCAATTCAATTAAAAAAGTGAAACTCAAATATTATATAGATTCAATACACAAAGAGTGATATATTTCAAGCATTCTTTATTTTAATAGTGATGATTATTGCTTACAGCTAGTGAAAACCCAAAATTCAGTACAAGACCAAAAAAAAAATAAATAAATAAAAATATGATTTTTAATACAGAAATGTTGGCTCACTGAAAAGTATGTCCATGTACAGTATAGTATGGACTCAATACTTGGTCGGGGCTCCTTTTGCATGAATTACTGCATTAATGCGGTGTGGCAAGGAGGCGTTATCGAAGCCCAGGTTACTTTGATAGCGGCTTTCAGCTCGTCTGCATTGTTGGGTCTGGTATGTATGTACCCCCTACTCATTCACAAACGGTGGGGGGCCAGGATCTGGGGACCCCCTTGTTAAAGGGGGCTTCCAGATTTTGATAAGCCCCCACCTGCAGACCCCGTCAACCACTGGCCAAGGTTGTCGGGAAGAGGCCCTTGTCCTCATGAACAAGGGGACACGGTGCTTTGGGGTGGGGAGCGCAACCACCCCCCCCCATGTTGAGGGCATTTGGCCTGGTATAATCGAGGGGGGTGGGCGCTCGCTGGAGCCTCAGAACGCCGGTCCTGATTTTTTTTTTAAAGCTTAAAAACGCCTGTGTATGAGGCCATTGAATAACATGGAGAGGAGTTTTTAAGCTGCAAAAAAAGATCCTAATTGCGGCTGTAAAAAAGTCAGTGTGCATGAGGCCTTAAAAGGTAAAGTAGAGTGGAACTTCCCAGAGCATTTGTTTTTACATGCTCGCTCTTCTAGATTTGTTTTACTATATTCCATAAATACATTTTTTACAACCCCCATTCCAAAAAAAAGTTGGGGGTAATAAGGGGGTAAATAAAGTAATTTTAAAACTGACCGCGGCAACACATCTTAAAAATGTAGGGACAGGGCAAGAAAAAGCTGGCAAAGTACAACCCCATTTCCAGAAAAGTTGGGACAGGGCCATGTTTACAACGGTGTAGCATCCCCTCTTCTTTTAACAACACTTGTGATGTCTGGGAACAAAGTGGTTGCTGGAGTTTCGGAGAGAGGATTGTGGTTTCATTCTTTTCTGAGCATAGACTGCTCTATAACCTGGATATATCTTTCAGCATTGATGTTGCCCTTCCAGACATGCAAGCTGCCCATTCCATATGTACTAATGCACCCTCATACCATCAGAGATGTAGGCTTTTTAAACTGAGCAATGATAACAAGCCAGAAGGTCTCTCTCCTTTTTAGTCCAGAGGACGCGGCGCCCATGGTTGCCCAAATTAATGTCAAATTTTGATTCATCTAACTACAGAACCATTTTCCACTTTGCAACAGATCATTTTAAAGGCCCACAGAAAACAGAGACATTTCTAGATCATGTTCAGATATGGCTTCTTTGCATGATAGAGCTTTACCTTGCATTTATGGATGGCACAGTGAACTGTGTTCACAAACAGCGATTTTTGGAAGTATACCCGAGCCCATGCAGTGATGTCCATTACAGAATTCTGTCCATTTTGCAATGCAGTGCCGTCTGAGGGCTTGAAGATCACAGATACCCAATATTGCATTTAGCCCTTGTCCCTTGTGCACAGAGATGTTTTCAAATTTATGGAATCTTGATATCATGTCCTGTAGACGATGATCTATTTAAAGTCTTTGCAATTGTACATTGAGGAACATTATTCTGAATTTTTAGAGGCAGCTTTTGACACATTGGTGAACTTCTGCCCATCTTTACTTTTGAGACACTCCGACCCTCAAAGACGTCCCTTTTTATACCCAATCATGTTAAATGACATTTTGCCAATTAACCTAATTACTTGTAAAATGGTTTACTGGTTTTGATAATGTAGTACAAAACATACATAAGTACATGCACATACAAAACATTCCAGCCACAGGCACTTAGCGCACGCAGGGGCACATAAAGCAAAATAAACAATATTTTGTAGTGCAAAGTGGCCTTAAGGACCGTAACAACATGCAACATAAACAACTAAGAACTGTGTACAACTGATCATCCAGGCCATATCAGTTTCAGAAGCCCAAGAGATCCTGATACACCCAGCAAAACCATTGAGAATAGCCTGAACAGGTTTTAAATATCCACAGCCGTGGAAGGCTCCGCTAGCCATTTGACCTAGACTCTGTCATACTTCTAGGCACAGCCTCTGAAAGTATGTGCCTTTATAACAGGGGACAGCATTATTAACCTGTTTCCAAAAAGATGGGGGGGGGGGGGGGTCGGTTTCTTCCAGCATAACATCATAGCTTTCCTGGTGTAGAATAAAAGACCAATCATAGTTCTCTCCGACACCCTAGAGACTAGTTCCACAACCAGACCTAGCAGGCACACACTCAGGATAGAGTAATGAAAGTGCTGGCCACCAAGTTAATTACAGAGAGAACTTGTGTCCAATATACAGTTATTGAAAGGCAGAGCCAGAATATGTGAATAAAGTCCCCTGGGAGATGGCCACAGTGCCAATAGTCTGAAGAATGGGCAGACCCCATTTTATGTAAATCGATAGGGAGTTAGATAAGCCCTATGTACAATCTTGAGCTGAATGAGACAATCTCAAAGAAACCAGGATTTTGATTGGAAAGTCCCAAATATCTTCCCAGTCCTTGCAATCCAACGCGGGAGCATCAATGGATCAGGGCTGGCGAAGTACCGATAGCTTGGGAGAGGATACCCTGAGGAGATGTGCATAGAGAATGGAGGTGTGTTTCTCTGAACATTCATTACTTAAGATTCTTTTAAGCTCCAAGGACACCAGCTGAGCCTCACCAGGGGGGAAATGGCTCCTGTAAAGCATGGGACAACTGTAGGTACTGAAAAAAGGTAAGAAGAGGGGACAAAATAGTCAAAGGGGCACAATGAAAGGTCTGACAAGATATCTTTCAAGATATCTTTCACTAACTTGAAGTGAAATTTGGTCCAGGCTATAGGTTCAGAAAGCTTAAAGAGATGAGGTAACATGGGATTATTCCACTGAGGGGTGTTAAGGTAAACTGCTGAATGCAAGTATCGCTCATGGGCAAGTCCCACTTTCCAGGCCCAAAGGAGCTCTAGAACCACAGAAAGGTAAGCATTTAAGGGCCTCCCCTGAGCACACTACTGCAGCTTCCAGAAATGTGGATTCAACAATCAGGCAGCAGTAACCAAATGGGTAGCTATATAATATTTATGGCAATCAGGTAGCGCCAGACCACCCTGCGAGGTGGGCCTCATCAATATAGAGAACTTGAAATGAGAGGAATGTGGGACCCATAAAAAAAAAAAAAAGGGAGAACGTGCCATGTAATTGTGTAAAGAAAGATTTGGGAATCCATTGTGGGGAGTTTCAAAACAAGTAATTCAATTTCGGAAGAATTATAATTTTTAGGAGGTTAACGTGCCCTAAAAAGGACAAGGGAAGGTTTTCCCATGCTTAGAGCTACTTACTTTGTCAGCTTTTTTTGCCCTGTCCCAACTTTTTTGAGACATGTTGCTACCATCAATTTCAAAACTGCCTTATTTTTTCCTAAAATAGTACATTTTTTCAGTTTATTTGGTATGTTTTCTAATGCAAATAAAATATAGGTTCATGGGATTTGCAAATCATAGCATTGTTTTATGTAGATTTTACATGGCATCCCAACTTTTTTGGAATTGCAATTGAGGGTCAGTTTGCTGTGTTAAAAAAAAATGTGAGATTGTGAGATAAGCCATCAGCCACACAGAGGGGGCTTGATATCACATGAGCAGGCTGACTTCTGCACATGCACTTTAAGGAGAAGTAAAGCACAAACACTGTGCAACCAGTGTATGTAATGTAATGTAATAACATATGGCTGCAACCATATAGACATACAATAACAAAAAATACATAGAAACAAGGTTTTTATTGTATTGACACAATGAAAAAAAAATACTTACACCCAGCCTATTTACATGTGCATCATAAAAAGAAAAACACTGAAAAGACTATACATTCCCTTTAAGCAGAACTTTTGTTTATTCATGTTTAAATTATATGAAGGGGCATGATTTGATCACACACAGAAAGATCTAGGCCTATCTATACTCTCAGATAGATGTCACAGTCAGGCCACACTGCTCTGGTTATCTCCTCGGGTGTAGAGTCTTTATATACTCTGTGGATAATTCAGTGGGAATTTAGACAGAGTGCAATATATACATACACACACACAGTGGATATAAAAAGTCTACACACCCCTGTTAAAATGTCAGGTTTCTGTGATGGAAAAAAAAAATCAGAAATTATTTATCTCTCATTTTTTTACACCTTTAAATGTGAATTTGAACTGTAGGTGGATGCAGCATCAGTCCGATACTACATCTGTCCCCCGGCGCCTCTGAACTGAAAATCGAGCTATCGAACATCGCTGATCACACGGTTTTCAGAGCTTCATGAGCAGAGAGCTGTAAACTGTCAGTCACAGCTCTCTGTTCCGATACCTCCTCGCTCATTGGAGCGCTGGGCTGTGGAGGGGGCGGAGCGGCCGTCTCAGGCTCTCAGTGGCTTACTGAGAGGCTGAGACGGGTGTCAGTCCAGGCACCTGGCAGATTCAGACTCCCATTGTTGGGATGACGCAGTGCCTGGACTGATATCTGTGGTGTCAGCAAAGAGCGGACTTCTGCTGAAAATGGGTTACAGGACTGCTAAACGAATTGCACTCCTGTGATCCATAGGTGAAGCCCAATCCAACGAGCTTTAGCTGGACTTTTCCTTTATAGTGCCTCTGATTAACCCCAAATAAAGTTAAGCTGTTCTAGACGGTCTTTCCTGACATTTTCTTAGTCACATCCTAGAGCAAAAGCCATGGTCCGCAGAGAGCTTCTAAAGCTCTGGATCTCACTGTTAAAAGGTATCAGTCAGAAGGGTACAAATTAATTTCCAAGGCAGTAGATATACTATGGAACACAGTGAAGACAGTCATCAAGTGGAGAAAATATGGAACAACAGTGACATTACCAAGAACTGGACGTCCCTCCAAAATTGAGGCCTACAGCCACATTAAACGAGAAGCAGGAATATCTGGAAAGTACTGGCTGTGTGGTACATGTGACACCAAATCTCCCGTACTCTTTATATGTCTGGGCTATGGGGTAGAGTGGCAAGACAGAAGCCTTTTCTTACGAAGAAAAACATCCAAGCCCAGTTAAATTTTGCAAAAACACATCTGAAGTCTCCCAAAAGCATGTGGGAAAATGTGTTATGGTCTGATGAAACCAAGGTTGAACTTTTTGGGCAAAATTCCAAAACAATGCAGATCACCAAAAGAACACCATACCTAGTGTGCTCAACTGAGGTGTACAGTTTATAGGTCACATTAAAAGGTGGAATAAGTTCTGAAATGATTTATCGTTGTATCATTTTTTTTTCATCACAGAAACCAGACATTTTATATCATATATATATCTATATAGATCTATATATAGATATATATATATATATATATATATATACACACACATATATACACATATATACACACACACACACACACACACACACACACACACACCCCTCACATTTTTTGTAAATATTTTATTATATCTTTTCATGTGACAACACTGAAGAAATGACACTTTGCTACAATGTAAAGTAGTGAGTGTACAGCTTGTAGATAACAGACATACCTAAAGCGCTAAAAATTGACAGTCATTGAGGAATCACGATGGTGTCATAACCAATGAAATCAGAAGAAAACTGGAAACCAGTGCAGCTGTCAACTTTTGGTAAAAAGTGAACATAAAAATACACAAACAGACAGCGCTACAATGGGGCCAGAAAATAGGAGGACTGATAAAAAACTGAAATAGGTTTAATAAAATGTACGCCCAAATGAATAAAAAGTCACAACAATCAAATGGAAAGAATAAATATGAAGGATAAATGAAAAGGCATCAATTCCATTGCTGAAATATGCTGAATAATAAATACGATACTGCCAGCAGACAAAGGGTTAATATCGGCAAATGTATCCCATGTGTGAAACAGGAGAAAGCTTCAGTGTTCCAGCTGTGCAGGGGGGTGATGGAATGTCAAATGATCACTCGTGTTGCTGCAAACAATGAAGGAACTGTAAGCTGCGTCCCCATAGGGGGAGGGATGTGGAGAGCAGATGCAGTGTGGCTTGCAGCGGTCCCTATACTGCAAAAGCTGGAGCCAGTACCGCTGTGTCTTGCGCTCCATGCCAGGGGGGTTGAAGACCCGTGGAGCGAGCGGAGGAAGCAGAGCCAACAAGCCTGGTGGACAAGTGTGTGACTGACGTCACAGGGAACCCTTCGGATGTGTGGAGGCTGGATCTGGAAGCCGGGGAAGCTGAGGAACAAAGTCACAGCCGAAAACCGGAAGCATCCAGGGGCTGGACGGAACGTGAGCTCGATGTTGCCGTGGCGACCGTGACTAACATGTTTCACGCGCTTGCGCTTTGTCAAGTGTACAGCTTGTATAACAGTATAAATTTGCTGTCCTCTCAAAATAACTCACAGCCATTGATGTCTAAACCGCTGGCAACAAAAGTGAGTACATCCTTAAGTGAAAATGTCCAAATTGGGCCCAATTGGCCATTTTCCCTCCCCGGTGTCATGTGACTCGTTAGTGTTACAAGGTCTCAGGTGTGAATGGGGAGCCGGTGTGTTAAATTTGGCGTTATTGCTCTCACTCTCTCATACTGGTCACTGGAAGTTCAACATGGCACCTCATGGCAAATAACTCAGAATCTGAAAAAAAGAATTGTTGCTCTACATAAAGATGGCCTAGATCAGTGATGGCGAACCTTGGTACCCCAGATGTTTTGGAACTACATTTCCCATGATGTTCATGCATTCTGCAGTGTAGTTGAGCCTCATGGGAAATGTAGTTCCAAAACATCTGGGGTGCCAAGGTTTGCCATCACCAGCCTAGACTATAAGAAGATTGCCAAGACCCTGAAACTGAGCTGCAGCACTGTGACCAAGACCATACAGCGGTTTAACAGGACAGGTTCCACTCAGAACAGGCCTCGCCATGGTCGACCAATGAAGTTGAATGCACGCGCTCAGCGTCATATCCAGAGGTTGTCTTTGGGAAATAGCCGTATGAGTGCTGCCAGCATTGCTGCAGCGGTTGAAGGGGTGGGGGGGTCAGCCTGTCAGTTTTTAAACCATACGCTGCACACTGCATCAGATTGGTCTGCATGGCTGTCATCCGAAAAGGAAGCCTCTTCTAAAGATGATGCAGAAGAAAGCCTGCAAACAGTTTGCTGAAGACAAGCAGACTAAGGACATGGATTACTGGAACCATGTCCTGTGGTCTGATGAGACCAAGATAAACTTATTTGAGTCAGATGGTGTCAAGCATGTGTGGCGGAAATCAGGTGAGGAGTACAAAGACAAGTGTGTCTTGCCTACAGTCAAGCATGGTGGTAGTAGTGTCATGTCTGAGGCTGCATGAGTGCTGTCAGCACTGGAGAGCTACAGTTCATTGAGGGAACCCTGACTGCCAACATGCACTGTGAAATACTGAAGCAGAACATGATCCCCTCCCTTTGGAGACTGGGCCGCAGGGCAGTATTCCAACATGATAATGACCCCAAACACACCTCCAAGATGACCACTGCCTTGCTAAAGAAGCTGAGGGTAAAGGTGATGGACTGGCCAAGTATGTCTCCAGACCTAAACTCTATTGAGCATCTGTGGGGCATCCTCAAATGAAAGGTGGGGGAGCACAAGGTCTCTAACATCCACCAGCTCCGTGATGTCGTCATGGAGGAATGGAAGAGGACTCCACTGGCAACCTGTGATGCTCTGGTGAACTCCATGCCCAACAGAGTTAATCTGGAAAATAATGGCAGCCACACAAAATATTGACACTTGGGGCCCAGTTTGGACATTTTTACTTAGGGGTGTGTTCACTTTTGATGCCAGTGATTTATTTATTTTATTATTTTTAGACATTAATGGCTGTATGTTGAGTTATTTTGAGGGGACAGCAAATTTACACTGTTATACAAGCTGTACACTCACTACTTTACATTGTAGCAAAGTGTCATTTCTTCAGTGTTGTCACATGAAAAGATATAATAAAATATTTACAAAAATGAGAGGGGTGTACTCACTTTTGTAAGATACTGTATATTTGGACACGGGCACAATTTTCATACTTTTGACTTTGTATGCCACCAGAATAAAATTAAAACAAAACAATTCAAACGAATTTCAAGTGCAGGCTTTCAGCTTTAATTCAAGAGGTTGAACATAAATATCAAGAACAAATTTTAGGAACTGCAGCCATTTTTATACACAGTGCCCCCATTTTCAGGGGCTCAAATGTAATTGGACAAATGAATATAATCCTAAATAAAATGTTCATTTTTAATATTTTGTTGAGAATCCTTTACTGGCAATGACTGCCTGAAGTCTGGAACCCATAAACATTACCAAAGACCTTTCCCCCTTTCTGCTGTTTTGCCAGGCTCTAACTGCAGCTGTCTTCAGTTGTTCTTTGTTTGTGGGTCTTTCTGTCATTGGTTTTGCCTTCAGCAAGTGAAATGCATGCTTAATTGGGTTGAGATCAGGTGATTGACTCAGCCATTGCAGAATATTACACTTATTTTCCCAGTGCCGCTGGAAGCCATGCATACCCATGCCATCATGCTGCCTCCACCATGTTTTACAGATGAAGTTGTGTGCTTTGGATCATGAGCTGTTCCAAGCCTTCTCCACACTTTTTTCTTCCAGTCATTCTGGTACAGATTCATTTCTCAATTTCTTCTCTCGATTGTAAACTTTGACAATGATACACCCACCTCCTGGAGCTCTTGGAGAGTGTCCTTGTCTGGATGTTGTGAATGGGTTTTTCTTTACCACAGAGGGGATCCTGCGATCATCTACCACTGTTGTCTTCTGTGAAGTCCAGGCCTTTTTATGTTGCTGAGCTCACCAGTGAGTTCTTCTTTCCTCAGAATGCACCAAACTTTTGATTTGGCCACTCCTAATGTTGCTGCTATCTCTCTGATAAATTTGTTTTTGAAGCCTTACAGTGCCCTGTTTCACTCGCATGGACAGCTCCCTTGAACACATACTGTAGGTTCACAGCAATAGATTCCAAATGCAAATACCACACTTGGAATCAACTCCAGACCTTTGATGAAAGAAATAACGAGGAGGAGCCCATGAAAAAGCTTTTTATTCAATTGTCCAATTACTTTTGGTCCTTTAAAAAAGGGGGGTGGCTATTCTTAAGAGTTGTAATTCCTAAACCTTTTCTCCAATTTGGATGTACATACCTTCAAACTACACCTGAGAGCGTGAACTTTCAGCCCATATCCATTATATAACTATAGCTTGAATATGTTTTGGTAAATACCTGGAAAAAAACTAAAACTGTGCCTGTGTCCAAATGATTATATATATATATATATATATATATATATATATATATATATATATATATATATATATATATAAATTTATTTTTTTCATATTTCCAGGATCTGCTGCAGATTAAAACTCAGACTGAAAGAGCCAACACTAATCAGGAACATGGCACAGCACTGGCAATTTAACACAGCATGGGGTAATATAGTACAACAGTACACTTTTCACTGTCCAATCAGCAAGAGAAGTGACCACCTGCATTGTTTACAACATATAATACAGAAGAATAGAGTCACCTACTTGACTTAACAGTGTGGTAGTCTTGTGTAAATTAGCATATATTTTTGATGGTAACACGGGATACACTGGCAATAAAATCTCTATGCTACAGGGAGATTTAACTACATTTTGGCAGTTCCCTCCAATGTAGCACAATAAAATCAATGAGATGCTAAAAGGATCACTGCCAACGTGTAAATGAAACACACAGTAGCATAGAGAATTACCAGTTTCAGTTGGAGCAACAGGTTCACTTTAGGGCCTACTTTAAGCCTATGCATTGTGACAACATCTTCTTGGTAACACATGGTGCCATTGATTTTTAATAGCACTCCAAAGGAGAGTGAGGGAATGGTAAGCATATGTTGCTGGGGATACGACGATTAAAACAAATCTATTGCTTTGCCTTAAATAGGCAACGCTCAGATTTGCATTAAGCAGCTCATAGAAATGTATTCCACGGTGTTTAACGCTTTATGTTAAAAGTGTCTAATATCATCCATAGGTAGCCATATATGTAAATAACATTTGATAATTAGTTGACATAGCTGTACTTCCTATTGTGTATGGCTGCTATACATTTAGGCAGGATGGAGAAAAAAATCAGACAATCTTGTAGAATAAATAAATGAAGTTGGCTATACCACCACACAGTTTTAATAAATAAGTAAAATATTTCAGGAATTTTAAGTATTTTTACTAAAACACTTTTATACAAACCAACTTATAATAAACATGAGTTCCTTTAGAGAAAAATTACCTTAAATACTAAATCTGTACCCGCCAGAGATTAGATACTCAACACAATAGCAACATGTTCTACAAGTGCATCATTAAAGAATAATGAGGCAAGCATCAAACAAAATGTTAAACCAGGCTTGAATTAGTGCCTGCTCTGTAAACTGATGACACTTAGGTTGGATTTTAAAAGGGTGAGCAATAATGATGATTCAATAGTGGTCCAATAAGTAGTGGTACAGAGTCTGCAGAACTGCAGTGGTGTCATGCTCCTTGGCCTATGCTGGCATTGTACAGCAAGGGTAGTGGATCACAAGAGTATGTAACTACTTTTGAAATAAATATACAGAAAGTCCGCTGCATATTTATATACATTATTAATCTTAGGCAGCGCTTGCTATACTACATAAATATGCTGATGCATGCTACAATTGATAAACTGTAAACATCAATTGCACATTGGTGACAAGAAATTAGAAAAAAAAGTGCTTTGTGCTTAATCCTTTGTGTATTTTGTATATTCCACCATGTGTTGTAGGGGGACCTGTCCCCACGGTTCCTAGAGACCTAAAAGCCTTGTTGACTCTCCTTGCTGTAAGGCAAGGGAGTCACCATCATCTGGTGAGTGCGGTGTGTGGCCATTACAACACGTGGTGGAATATACAGGAGGATCCCTGGGATTAAAGTGATTGTAAAAAAATACAAAAATAACAAACATGTTATACTGTCTACTCTGTGCAGTTGGTTTTGCGCAAAGCAGCCCAGATCCTCCTCTTTTCAGGTCCCTCTTTGCTGCTCCTGACCCCCCCCTCCTATCGAGTGCCACCTCAGCCAGCAGCATTCTATGGGGGCACCCGAGCAGAGTCAGAGCTCTGTGTATCCATTTAGGCGCAGAGCAACGACCTGGCCCCGCCCCCTTTCTCCCCCGATTGGCTGACTGACTTTGATTAACAGCCGCGGGAGCCAATGGCGCGTGTTGTGTCTCAGCTAATCAGGAGGACTGTGCCGGACGGCTTAGACATTTGTGGACATCGCTGGAGAGAGAAGGGGTTCAGGTAAGTAATTGGGTGGTGTTGGGGAGGCTGCTACACACAGAAGGTTTTTTGTCCTAATGCATAGAATACATTAAGATAAAAAACTGCCTTTACAATTCCTTTAAGCACAAAGCATTCAAGATTGCACTAAAGACTTTTTTGCACTTTTATTGCACTATGTCACTTTATTTCTAATTTCTTGTCACCAATTTGCAACATTCACTATTCATGTTTACAGTTTATTAATTGTAGCACGTATCAGCATATTTATATGGTATAGCAAGTGCTGCCTGAGATTAATATTGATTAACCCTTTGCTGGACATAACAGACAGCAGCTGCACACATTAGTACCATCGCTTGTGCATCCAGACATGGGTGTTTATTCTTCTTTTTTTTTGTCAATATTTATATACATGTCTGGATATGCCCTTAAACACTATAGAAAATATTTTTTTTTCTGTGTCCTTGCAGAGAATTTATGTTGCAGATACCTGCGCAGAAAAAAAGTTGTGTTATGGTGTGAATAGGGTACACAGAAAACATTTTCTTTATGTCCCTACAGAGGCCTTCATAGTAAATATGTGTACCTCTTCACATTGTGTGAACAAGACCAAAGTGTTCTATGCAAATCAAATTTGCACATTTTTTCCATCAGTTTCTACTGTACGTATGTTGTGGACGAAGCCTCAATATTTTAAAGCCAGCCTTCTATAAGCACCATGTATATTGTCAGATGACATCAACACAGTTACAATCATCATGCATTGTATTACAATAAGTGGCTGGCATTTGCTGTTTAGCAAGCCAGACATTCAAATAACATGTAAACCCAGAGGGAAATATAGAAATGACAAATGTTTAAATCGATCTGGGGGCCTAATGCCACCAGGAGTCTAAAGAGAAAACTATGAATTCGGTATTAAAGCACCCATTTCTGTGACATTCACTAGTGTATATTCCAAAATACCCCAAAAGTTTTAGAAGGAACCATACCCAAAAATTGATTTTAAATTTAAGCTGGAGTTGAATGGCCTTTAATCTCAAATAGGGTTCGACCCAACAGGATTTTGTTGTCACCGGTCCAAGTGGATTTCCTGTATATTCCTATTGAAAGTCATCTTAAGAATGTAGAATCGTATATTTCTTTGCACTGCTCCCTTTGGTATATAGCACTAATGTTGGCAAGTTATCTACTTTACGTAAAATACATTTATAAAAAAATTTAAAATCAAAGCTAACAACCCACTAAGAATATTGGCACTTAACCTCCCAAAAAGAAGATGTTCATAACACTGAAGTGTAACTGGATAGTGTGCATCAACTAAAAGTTGTTACAAAGGAGACTGATGAACACTGCGAAATAATTATGCTCTTTTGTGGAATGCCCCATTTTAAAGGGTAACTCCACTTTCTTGGAAAATGAAAATAAAAAATATATATAGCATATACAATTGCTACATAAGCTATATTATAATTGAATGTTATGAAAAATTACCTCTCCTTTTCAATCTGCAGCAATATAATTTTCGGTAAAATTAAATACAATATGGCAACCTGGAGGGGTTCTATACACACCTTCAGAAATGTAATTTCCTCCTTTTGTGATTGGCTCACTAAATACAAGTCAGAATTTAGGCATACTCTGCAACAAAACCAAAATGATTTGTTTTTGTATATCTTGAAACCCCAGTTGTGGAGTCAGCCTGAAATATTTCACAGCTTTGTTGCACAGGGACAGAGAGTAGAATAGGTAGGTAGGCCTGGGAGCTCCACTGTAGAGCTCTCTCCACGCTAGTTCTCAAAAATGTCGGATGTCAGTAGGTGGTTCCAGTGACAAAAATTCTGCTCAAACTGAAAAATCAGGGTGAACTGCCCCTTTAAATATTATAAACATCTCAGCGATTCGGGCACTGATTGCAATAAAGAAAGTTCATAGATTTCCATTAATATGCTAAACAAGAAAAGGAAAACTCTCAAATTATTATTAAATAGTTGTAAGTACAGACATCAAAATGTTATCGAATCTGAAAGAAGCATACATTCATGAGACAGTGATGGTACGAGAATGTACATTTATAAAAGAGAACATTTTGATCTCTCAACGTCTACCTTTCCCGTTTACTTGCAGATATCTTGAGGGGAAACATCAGCCTTTATTGAACCACATACAGAGTGGCGTTAACATGACCTGGATGAGAGTCTGGTGCTATCAGCTCCCACAAGGTCACGTAGGTTCCAAACCCAAATCCCAGGAGGCCCACCAGGCTAATGAAAATGTCCTTGGCTATGGTCCAGCGGCTGAGACCTTCAGAGTAATATGTGACAATCTCTAGAAGAGGTGGGATTATCAGAGCCAAAGCACTGCTACTTACAGATCCCACCAATGAGATGACAATGTCCAAACGAGGAACGAGGATTGCCAGGACACCTGTCAAAAGATTAAATCAGTTAAAATCATCTGAATATACACAATCTTTTTTAATTAAAGCTGAATTAGTGCACCTCATGTTTCAATGTTCCAGCATCTTCCAAAAGCTAAAGTAGAATGACCATTTGATAATTGACTGCAATTTTTTATATTTACGTTTTTCACATTTATGTTGGTTAAAAAAAAGGACAGATTTGCTAGTAGCGTGACACTTACTATGCTTGTACGCTAATGCTGTCCACATACTGAAACTCCAAATACTAAAGCTGGCCAAACACAAGGTAACTTTCACCACTTCCATCAACTGGGTATAGAATATGTGATCAAAAGTGGGTGCCTCTAAAGAAGCAGTTTACTACCTACGAGTCTAAACAGTCAATTTGATCAAGCAGGGCTATAAATTGACAGCTTAAAGTGAAATTCCAGTCAAAACCTAACGCTAAACATACTCTCTGCCTGATTCTAAGCCTAATTTATCTAATCTTGTAAAGCAAAGATCACAATACTTACCTGTTCTGCAGCCATTCCGGGATGGTCTCCAGCAGTATTAATTTTGCCAACTAAAATATTTTCATAGTTACATAGTAGGTGAGGTTGAAAAAAGACACAAGTCCATCAAGTCCAACCTATGTGTGTGATTATGTAAATTATGTATTTTCGTCAACTAAATTAACACCATTTTATTTCGACTAAAATACAACTAAAACAATTCAGATGACTTAAATACGTTTAAAATACTAAAAGACCATGAATAAAACTAAAATCGATATTTTACATCAAAATTAACACTGGTTATATATCACAACGGCTAAATCTGTGTCTGTAGTGCATGTTCAAACCTTAACATAAATAATAACATAACATGCTATTAGATTTTTACTCCAGGATTATACAGTGGATATAAAAAGTGTACACACCCCTGTTAAAATGTCAGGTTGCTGTGATGTAAAAAAATGAGTCAAAGATAAGTCATTTCAGGACTTTTTCCATCTTTATTGTGACCTATAAACTGAACAACAAACTGAAATCTTTTAGGTGGAGGGAAGTAAAACTAAAATAATATGGTTGCACAAGTATGCACACCCTTAAAAACGAATACTTTGTTGAAGCACCTTGATTTTATTACAGCACTAATATTTGGGTAAGGGTCCAGTAAGCATGGCACATCTTGACTTACCAATATTTTCACATTCTTCTTTGCAAAAACACTCCAAACCTGTCAGATTGCGAGGGCATCCCCTATGCACAGCCCTCTTCAGATCACCCCACAGATTTTCAAATCGGATTCAGGTCTGGGCTCTGGCTGGGCCATTCCAAAACTTTAATCTTCTTCTAGTGAAGCCAATCCTTTGTTGATTTGGATGTATGCTTTGGGTCATTGACATACTGAAAGATGAAGTTCCTCTTCATCTTTCTAGCAGAAGCCTGAAGGTTTTGTGCCAATATTGACTGGTATTTGGAACAGTCTATAATTACCTCTACCTTGACTAAGGCCCTTGTTCCAGCTGAAGAAAAACAGCCCCAAAGCATGATGCTGCCACCACCATGCTTCACTGTGGGTATGGTGTTCTTTTGGTGATGTGCAGTGTTGTTTTTGCGCCAAACATATCTTTTGGAAATATGGCCAAAAAGTTCCACCTTGGTTTCATTGGTCCATAACACATTTTTCCCACATGCTTTTGGAAGATTCAGATGTGTTTTTGCAAAATTTAGCCAGGCTTGGATGTTTTTCTTTGTATGAAAAGGCTTCCTTCTTGCCACTCTACCTCATAGCCCAGACATATGAAAAATATGGGAGATTGTTGTCAGATATTCCTGCAGCTCCTTTAATGTTGCTGTAGGCCTCTTGGCAGCCTCCCTGACCAGTTTTCTTCTGGTCTTTTCATCAAATTTGGAGGACGTCCAGTTCTGGGATTGTCACTGTTGTGCCATATTTTCTCCACTTGATGAGGACTGTCTTCACTGTGTACCATGGTATAGCTAATGCCATGAAAATTCTTTTGTACCCTTCTCCTGACTGATACCTTTTAACAATGAGATCCCTCTGCGGACCATGGCTTTTGCTGTAAGATGCGACTAAGGAAATGCCAGGAAAGACCCTCTAGAACAGCTGGAATTTATTTGGGGTTAACCAAAGGCACTTTAAAATCATGGCAGATGTGTATTGACTTTGATTTAACTTTCGTTTGAATGTGATTGCTTAATTCTGAACACCGCTACATCCCCAGTTATACGAGGGTTTGCACACTTATGCACCCATGTTATTTTATCTTTTTATTTTTACCCCCCCCCCCCCAAAAGATTTAAGTTTGTTTTTCAGTTGTTTTTCAGTTGGAGTTGTACAGTTTATAAGTCACATTAAAAAGGTGGAAAAACTTCTGAAATGATTCAGCTTTGTCTCATTTTTTTTTTTTTACATCACAGACATTTTAACAATGGCGTGTAGACTTTTTATATCCACTGTATAATAAGTTTGGAAATTGGAGAGAAATGCTTAAATAATGAATTACAATTTAACTAAACCCATTCGATTTTAGTCGACTAAAATGTACTGAAGGTTTGAGTTGACTAAAAATACACTTTGAATGAAAACAATTCAGTTGACTAAAATACGACTAAAACTAAAATGGCATTTTGGTCAAAAGACAATGACTAAAATATACACTGGTCTGCAGTGGCAGATGCTGTGTGGAGGAGAAAGCCGACAATGACTGTGAAATGCCTGGGAAGTGACATCATCCATAGAGTTA